>NC_133659.1:82153853-82191353 GCF_037893015.1 Macrotis lagotis
CAGTCAGTTTTGTCCCCAACTCTTTCCCTAGAGCTATTAATAGACAAGATATATATAGTTATTGTAAGTCAGAAGAGGTTAAGGAGAATTATCCTTCTATGTTCATTTTTTTAAAATTTTCATTTTTCTTTTATTTACACATTACTAAAATATTCTTGTTTAAGAGTAACCATAATACCCCTCCCCCACAAAAATATAAAACCTCATGAGAAACAAAGTAAAAGAAAGAGGAAAAAAAATGTGTTTCAGTCTGTGTTCTGATACCATCAGCTCTGTCTTGGATGAAATGGATCAATGGATCAAATTCTTTATCATAAGTCCATCATAGAAGTTACTTTCATATTTTTCCATAGCTGCTGTTGCTGATTGTAATTTACTCCATCCATTCCTCCACATTATCATGTATTATATTTTCTCTGTCCTTTCACTTTGCCCCTCTTCAAAAACGTGCTGTGGAGCAGCCAAGTGGCACAGTGGACAGAACACTGGCCCTGGGGCCAGGAGGCCCCAACCCTACATCCCACCAGAGGTCCAACAACCATCTGGACAGACCATTCAATCTCAGTATCTTGCAAAAACTGAAAAAAGAAAATGTGTTATATCTGACTATCCTGTCCTATGATCTACCCTCTCCTCTATCACCCGCATTTCCCCCTCCCCTCCTTCTCTTGTCCCCCTCCTCTCCTTTTTCTTCTAGATGTCTATATACTATTGAGTGTGTATGCCATTTCCTTTGAGCCATTTCCGATGAGAATGAAGATTCCTTCATTCCCCCTTGCTTTCCTCCTTTTCATACCATTGCAAAAGCTACACGAACTACCTTTTATATGAAATACCTTAGCCTATTCTATCTTTCCTTTCTCTTTCTCCCCAGTCACCCATTGACTCCATTTTTACAATATATTATATCTTCAAATTCAACTCTCTCCTGTGCCTCATCTATAAAAGAAGAGTTATCTTAAGGGGCAGGATACTGAGATACTAAGGAAGTATATGATTTTTCCAAAATGCTAAAAGCAACATTGTGAAAAAACTAAGTTTGGAACTGATAAAGTCCATTGATCCTTATCCAACAATTACTTTATGCTAGTTCCTGAATATATTGTTTATAATATCATCCAAATTCCAGAGCTCCCGGGACAAGGAGAATGTATTATTAGTAGTCAGAAGGAAACAATTCAAATCATGGAATTCTGGTCAGGATGACATAAGATTTAGCAGATTCCATGTTAAAGGATTAAAGACATTGGAATGATATTTTGATATTTTGGAAGGCAAAGGAGTTATGATTACAACTAAGAATCTAAGCCTTAAATCTTTGGTTTTTGTTTTTATTTTAGTAAATAACTTTTGTTGTTATATTATCTTCACTTTCATGTATGTATGTATATATATACATATATACATACATATATATACACACACACACACACACACACACACACATATATATATATATATATATATATATATGAATGTATTGTTCTTGTTCAGCCAATTCATTAGTTTCTGAGTCTTTGTGACCTCATGTGAGAATTTCTTGGAAAATATTATGGAGTGTTTTGCCATTTCCTTCTTCAGCTCATTTTACAGGAAACTGAACCAAATAGGGTTGAATGACTTGCTCAGGGTCTTGGAGCTAGTAAATGAAATCAAATTTAAATTCAGGACTTCAGGTCTACTATTCTATCTATTATCCTTTCTACTCTCCATAAAAGTATATATATATAATATGTATATATACATATATATATATACAGAGAGAGAGACTATATAGAGTGACTATATATATATATACAGTTAAATTTACTTGTACACATATTTTATGTAGATATATATTTATATATTTTTATACTGATTTGAAAGTAAAGGTGACATAGCAAAAGTTATTTATAAAAATTAAAACAAAACCCAAAATTTCTATGAAATTCCACTTCCTATTAGATAAAATATAAACCTTCAAGGCTGACATTCAAGATCATCTTCAATCTAGCACATGCAAACACACGTTTTGCATATGTATATATTATAAACACACATATATATTATGTGTGTGTATATATATATATTATATATGTATATATATATATATATATAAAACAAAGAATAAAAAACACAAACATCAAAATTAACACAATGCATCTAATTCCAAAATTATATGTTGTATTCCATACCCATAATTCCCTACCTCTATTGAAAAAGGGAGAAACTTATTTTCTCAGATCTGTTCTTTGGAATCAAGTTGGATCTCTGCAACTATGGAATTCAGTTTAGATATATTTTGTTGTTTTTCATTTATATCATTGCAGTTATTTATATTGTTTTTCTGGTTCTTTTTACTTCACTTTGAATTATTACATTTTGGTCTCATAATTCTTTATATTCTTCATAATCATTTTTTCTTATAGCTCAGTAATATTCCATTACTTTCACATACCACAATTTGTTCAAATATTGACAAATTGACAGTTACTTACCTTCTTCCAAGTTTTTTTGGAATACACTGTTTTGAATATTTTGGTTGCTATGGAGCTTGTTCAGTCTTTGACTTACTTGGAGCATATGCCATGGTACTGAGGTAGCTAGATCTAAAGATATGGATGATTCACTTTCTTGGCTTAATTCTAAATTGTTAAACAGAATGGTTAAACCCATTCATAGTTCCACAATACTGTAGTAGCATGTTCATTCTTCACCTCTTCAACATTCATTAGATATATTGGTTGCTATCTTTGACTATTTGTTGCAAGTTAAGTGAGATCTGAATTGTTTTGATTTTCATATCCTTCATTATAATGCTTAGGACTAGTTTTCCCATGTGTGGTTTATAATTTAATATTCTTCTTTTGAAGATTCTTTGTTTATAACCTGTGGGTTTTTGTCTTTATAGTGTCAATATTTCTTTATATAATTAATTCCCTAATGTGGGAGAAGACACATGTGCAAGTCAGCTGGAAAAGTACTGTGATCTTTAGAGAACAAAGAGCAACATAGATGCTAATGTATCTTCTTTGATGGCATTTCTACTGAAAAATTATATCAATTTCTCATGTTGAATTAGGCAAGGTTTCCCATTAGTTTGAAAACAAGTCCTTTCTCTCCTTACTTAAATTTAAGAAGTAAATAACCTTATACTAAAAGATTCATGATAGTTTAATAACATTAAGAGCTATTTCAAAATATTCTTGGGCTTAATCACTCATGAAGTATTTAGTGATGTGATCCCTTTCCTCCAGATCCCCATGTTATTCTTCTGTGGTCACAATAGCGTCTGATGTGTTATTTCCTGGGCCAGTGTTTCCAGAATGAGCAAGTCATGTGCTTACCTCTTAGTGGGGGATTATGTTACAACTATTTGTGTTTTCTGTAGCTCTGTAATCTATTGGCACGCAAGGAGAAGTGATTGGCAAGTCTGCTGAATTCAAGGCTCCTACAGAAACTTGAGTCTGGTAGTATACTATTTTTTTCAATGTCCTTTTTCTCATTCATTTTATAAGGGTAACTGATAGTCCTGGATGTATGCTTTTCTACCAATCCTGAGGGATCGCTATCTATTGCATCACAGGATTTTCAATATTAATATTTGTCTAATTTTAGTAAATAATTTTGAAATAAGATAGGAAGTGCAATGCCTTTGCCCCCCTAGAAAGTGTTTCTACATAAATAATAATTTTTAAAAGACTTGTTTTCCTTTTCCTAATAGTGAAGATTTGAGAGTGGTAGCAAAAATATTGAGTAACAGTTTTGCTTCTGCTTTGAGCGTATTGCTGGTTATTATTAAATTTCTCTAGTTTATGAGCAGAATATTTGGGAACTGGAACAGTTTTGTTTTCCTACTGAACATAGCTCTATCCAGTCAGAGAAGTTGATCCCCAAATCCAGTCATTCAATATCCTGTTGAGAGTGAAAATTACTTGCCAGGTGCTTGTCTCCTGGCGATTTCTTGTACTATGATTCTACTGGGAGGAAGAACTACGTCATTGAATACACTCAGCGAAGCTAAACGACAGTAATGACCTATTAGTGGGGACCTGGGACAGGTTTGAAGCATATCCTCTTGGGATTTACTCACCTGAGAGCTTTGGGACATTTTTTTTCCATTTGAAGTCAGTTCTCAGAGTGATTCCATTATTTTTATGTGGTTGGGCAGTCAGGACCTGATAAAACTAAACTGCAACATATTGACAGGTAAGGTTGGATAAAGGACAAACAAACTATAGACTTGTGGTTCAAATAAGAGAACCTTTTGAAATCATAAATCACTAACTGAAATCTGGGTTTCCCACCAATAGCTTATTCAACTCAGAGCTTGAAATTCAAAGTAGAGTAAGACTCACTCTTCATGTTAGAAAATCACTATTTTATGAACCTATTCCTTTGTCCTAAAAATCCTAGAAAATCCTACTCCTGGAACAATTTGAAAACACATTCAAAGGTCTATAAAATTGGACATAGTGTTTAACTCACTATTAGGTGAGTTAAATACACTAATAGGTCTGTATCCCAAAGAGATGTCTTTTAAAAAGGAAAAGAACCTACTGTACAAAAATATTTATATCAACTCTTTTGGTTTTGGCAAAGATTTGAAAATTGAAAGGGGATGCCCATCAATTGGAGAACAATTGACCGAACCAAGTTGTGGTTTGTGATTGTGATAAAATGATAGGGAGGGGGCAGCTAGATAGTACAGTGGATAGAGCATTGGCACTGGAATCTGGAAGACCTGAATTCAAATCCGACTCAGGCACTTAATCATTACCTAGCTGTGTAACCTTGGGCAAGTCATTCAGCCCCATTGCCTTGCAAAAACAAAACAAACCAAACCAAAAAAATGAAATAATAGGGATGGGCTAGGGTAGGGGTGGAGTAAAAATGATAGAGTAAAGACAGAGACTTGCTTTAGTTCTCCCGCAAGTCCCTCCAAATACCTTAAAATAATGACTTTTAACAGATTCTAGAGCATGGTTCAGTGTAGACCATAGCAATGTAGACCAGACCTCAGCAAAACAGAAACAGGCTTTGGGAGCTGCTGAATCAGTAGCAGCAGAGGTTGCTTCTAGAACTCTGAGCCCACAGATAGTAAGGACATCAAACAACTAATTAGAAGGAGATTACAAGGATCTTTTTTGCTGGTGCTGAGGCAGCACTCTGTTGCTTTGCCTATACTCAGATCTGAGGTACAATGTAGCCGCGCTGATTTGTTTCTTGGGTTCTAATCTGCCCCCCAAAAGAATCACGACTCAGACTCAGGAATGCAGGTTTTTGAAAGAAAATAGAGATTTATTAAATGAAGTTACAGCATATTAAGAAAGCAATAGTAAAGTTAAAAGAATTTAAAGAGAAGATCATGTGGATTGCTGATTGAATTGGCCAGGCCAGCTGGCCAGGGTTCAGCAAGATACTGGAAGGTCAAAAGGGGCCAGTCTCTACCTCCACCCCCATCTCCTTAAATTCTCACCTAGAGTCCATGGGAGGGGGTGGTGACCTGGGAATGACTCAAGTCCCTCATTAGAGGTTTTGCCTTTTGGAGGGGTCTCTTTTGGGTACTTTTCCAGGACCTGTGCTCCCTGGCTACCCCACCAAAAAGCAAGGCAATCCAAATAAGGCTGAATGACCTTAGGCCCTCAGGTGTGGAAGGACAAAGGAAGATTCCTTTTACAAAGCAAACAAAAGATTTACAAAATTTGTCTCCAGCTGATCTCATCACTCCCATGCCAGGGTTTCTCTGCATCAACAGTCCTGGTTGGCAGTCTTAGGACCAGGAGGAGGAGGAGGAGTACTAGCACAACTAAATTTGCTGCCACAGCGAAGAGGGACCCTTCTCCCAGATCCAGGGTAAAAAGAGAGCTAGTGGTCACTTTCAGACCAGAGCACAGGTCAGGAGAGGAGTAAACACCTCTCCTTAGATCATCCTGAAGAAGGGAGAAAATGGGTTTTGGGAAAAGGGGGCTTACCAATCTATGTGGGATTGTTTGAGTGAAGAACTCACCAACTCTCTGACTCAGGGAGGTAAGGAAGGCTTAGACTTTAATTCATCACTTACAAAAGCAGTTTACAAGTTACAACAAAAAGACCACAAACTAATACAAAAGTTCATGTTAGGTCCTTAGGAGAAATAGCTAGATAGTGAGTTTCTTAAAGGAGATAGAAATTTTTAAGGAGATAGTTTTTTTGTTAGGTTTTTGCAAGGCAATGGGGTTAAGTGGCTTGCCCAAGGCCACACAGCTAGATAATTATTAAGTGTCTGAGGCAGCATTTGAACTCAGGTGCTCCTGACTCCAAGGCCAGTGCTCTATCCACTGCGCCACCTAGCCGTCTTGAGATAGTAGTTTTTAAGAAGATGATAAAGTTAAGCAAAAAGAGACAGTTGAAAGAGAATAGCACAAGGGATAGTCATTTTACAGAGATAGTTAGAAACTGGGAAAGGAGGTAAGTAATAAAGTTTTTAAAAAGAAAGAAGGGGAAAGAAAAGAAGCTTAGATCAACATAGCTGCTTGGAGCTGGGGCCATAATGGTCCGGTAGCATGAGCCAGAACACATAGATCCAGTTTAGAGAGATGAAGTGGAAAATAGAGAAGAAACTGGAGCAGCAGCAACCTGGATGAGACAGCAGGAAAAAAGAGAGTAAGATTGGGAGGACCTTTTCTCAAATATATTTCCAAGGTGGATAGAACAAAGGTGATACTTGTGGAATAGTTTAGCACCTGACTTCTCAAATACTCATGCCACAGGGGTGGTCCCCAAGAAATAGCTAATACGTGATATAAGACAGCACTCACTGAAATGGATAGACTAAGTAGGCTCCTGCCCCAAAGGGCATGAACAAGGTCAACCTTACTGTTAAAGCCCAAGGTGGCTTAGAAAATGGGGTTCACAAAAAGCAATAGAATGGAGAATACCCCTAATATTACAGAAAACTTTCCAGTACAAAAGCATTACATTATCTGTGTTTAGAATGCCCCTGCTTCAATACCACCTTGGAAGAACTGAAAACCTGCAGGTCTCTTGGAGTATTTCTGGAAATAGCTGCCCAAAACTCTTGAAGTTTTGGGACGTTCTGGAACCAGAGTTCAATTTCAACAGAGCTTTGATATCTAAAGCCTCCAAGAAAAAAAAGATATAGATTGATCTCAAGTCACAGAAGAGCTCAAAAAGAATTTTGAAAATCATGTGAGACATAGAGGAAAAATTGGGAAGAAAAATGAGAGTGATGCAAGAAAATAGAAAAAAAAAGTCAACAACCTGGTGAAAGGGACACCAAAGAAATTACTGAAATAGATGAGGTCAAATGGTAAAAGACACACACACACACACACACACACACACACACACACACACACACACACAACCTAATGAAGAGAAGAATGCCTTACAAATAAGAATTAGTCAAAGGGAAAAAGAAGCACACAAAATCTCACTGAAGAAAATAACTCTTTGAAAATTAGAATTAAACAAATGAATTTATGGGAAATCAAGAAAAAAGAAAAACTAAATCAAAAGAATGGAAAAATAGAAGACAATGTGAAATATCTCATTGGAAAAACAACTGACCTAAAAATAGTCCCAGGAGAGATAGCGTAAAAAAAATGTTAGAGTAGCTGTAGCAATAAGAGAAGAATGAGAAATTGAAGGAATCAGAATTGGCTATGAGAAAGCAAAACTTTCATGCTTTGCAGATGATATTGATGCAGAGAAACCTGGGCATGGGAGTGATGAGATCAGTTGGAGACAAACCTTGCAAATCTTTTGTTTGCATTGTAAAGGGAATCTTCCTTTGTCCTTCCACACCTGAGGGCCTAAGGTCATTCAACCTTATTTGCATTGTCTTGTTTTTTGGTGGGGCAGCTAGGAAGCACAGGTCCTGGAAGAGCACCCAGAAGAGACCCCTTCAAGAGGCAATATCTCCAATGAGGGACTTGGGTCATTCCCAGATCACCACCCCCTCCCATAGACTCTGGGAGAGAATTTAAGGGAATCTAAGGGGGAAGACTGGCCCCTTTGACCTTCCAGTATCCTGCTGAACCCGGGTCAGCTGGCCTGGCCAATTCAATTAGCAATTCACATGGTCTTCTCTTTAAACTCTTTTAACTTTTCTATTGCTTTCTTAATATGCTGTAACTTCATTTAATAAATCTCTATTTTCTTTCCAAAACCCGCATTCCTGAGTCTGAGTCACGATTCTTCGTGGGGCAGAACTGAACTCAAGAAACAAATCAGTGACTACAATATGATGGCATACTTAGAGAATCGCAGAAAATCATCAAAACAATTAACAAATTCAGCAAAGTAGCAGGATATAAAATAAATCCACATAAATCATCAGCATTCCTATATACAAACAAGGTCCAAGAGCATGAGTTAGAAAGAGAAATTCCATTTAAAATAACTATAGACAACATTAAATACTTTGGAATCTACCTCCCGAGACAAAACCAGAAACTGTATGAATACAATTATAAAATACTTCTCACCCAAATAAAGTCAGATCTAAATAATTGGAAAAATGTCAAATGCTCATGGTTAGGTGGAGCTATGTAAGAAAAATGATAATTCTACCCAAATTAAATTACTTATTCAGTGCCATGCTAATCAAACTACCAAATAATTACTTTACTTAGCTAGAAAAAACAGTAACAAAATTCATCTGGAGCAACAAAAGGTCAAGAATAGCAAGAGAATTGATGAGAAAAATGTAAAGGAAGGTGGCCAGCTCTACCAGATCGAAATTTATACTATAAAGTGGCAGTCATCAAAACTGCCTGGTACTGGTTAAAAAATAGAGTAATGGATCAATGGATGAGGACAGGTTCAAAAGAAACCACGGTAGATGACTATAACAATCTAGTATTTGACATCCAAAAACATCAGCTTCTGTGATAAGAACTCACTATTGACACAGATTGTTGGGAAAACTGGAAAATATTATGGCAAACACTAAACATAGCTCCACATCTCACACCATATACCAAAATAAGGTCAAAAATGGGTACAGAATTTAGACATAAAGAACGACATCATAGATAAATTAATAGATCAAGAAATATTCTTTCTATCAGATCTATGGAAAGGGGATACATTTATGACCAAACAAGAATTAGAGCACATTATAAACTGCAAAATGAATGATTTTGACTATATTAACTAGAAAGTTTTTACACTAATAAAATCAATGCTGCCAGAATTAGAAGGAAACCAGAAAGTTGGGGAAACAATCTTCACAACTAGGAGTTCTGATAAAGGTATCATTTCTAAAATATGTAGAAAATTGCATCAGATTTATAAGGTCACAAGTCATTCCCCAATTGATAAATGATCAAAGGATATGAACAGTCAGTTTTCAAATGAAGAAATTGAAGCTCTATATAAAATCTTATGAACAATGCTGCAAACCATTATTAATTAGAGAAATGCAAATTAAAACATCAATGAGATATCGCCTCACCTATCAGACTGGCCAAGATGAAAAAAAAGGGAAAATCATCAATGTTGGAGAGGCTGTGGGAGGATTGGGACATTGATGCATTGTTGGTGGAGTTGTGAACAGATCCATTGTTTCTGGAGAGCAATATGGAACTATGCCCAAAGAGCAATAAAACTGTTCATACTCTTTGACCCAGCAATTCCAATTCTAGATCTATATCCAGAAGAAATTATATAAAAAAAGAGAAAAATCCTACATGTTCCAAAATATTCATAGCAGTTCTTTTTGAAGTGGCAAAGAGTTGGAAATTGAGGGTATGTCCATCAATTGAGGAATGACTGACCAAGTTATGATATGTGAATACTATGGAATACTATTGTTCCATTAGAAACCATAAATTCTTGGACTCTACAGTTGCATGGAATGACTTACAGGATCTGATGCTGAGTGAAGGGAATAGAACCAAGAGAACAATGTACACAAATAGAAAATCTGAATTTCAAATATAAGACTCAAGAGAAGTGTAAAAAAGATAAATAGGAAAGGGAAATCATAAGGGATTGAATAAAGTTAAGTTGTTTAATAATGTTTGTCCTTCATTTTTGAAGAAGACCATAAACTGTTTATATTTCAACATAGTAATATTATGGTACTTAGAAAAAACATATACATATATATATATATATATACATATATATGTACACACATATAAAGAGAGAAGAGGTGAGAGAGAGGGGGAAGGGAGAGAGGGAGGGAGAGAGAGAGAGAGAGAGAGAGAGAGAGAGAGAGAGAGAGAGAGAGAGAGAGAGAGATCGACTATGAAGGAATATCTAAAAAGTGTGGGATAAATTATCTCACATAAAAGAGGAAATAAAAAGCTTTTATACTGAAGGGGAGTGGGGGGGGAGGAGGATTAAATGAACTTTACTCACTTTAGGATTTGCTCAAAAAATGAATAACATTCACACTCAATTGGATATAGAAATCTATTTTACTTCCACAGGAAAGTATCAAAAGAAGGAGATAAAAGAAGCTTTGTGTACATGTGTATGTATGTGTGTGTGTGTGTGTGTGTATTTATGAATGATAGAGATTAGGTCAGAGTGGGGGTAGGAGTTATCAAAAGCAATATTCTTTTGAGGAGGGATGGGGTGAAAGGAGTAAAGGAATAGAATAAACAGTGGAGAAATAAGATGGAGGGAGATACAGTTAACTGTTCTAAATGTGAAAAAAAATGTTAATGCAAGTTTTTCATTTCCCAAACAGAAAACTGAGTCAAATTTGTCAAAATAAGTACCATTCACCACTAGATAAATGATCAAAAGATATCGACAGTTTTCAAATGAAGTATCAAACATGAAAAAATGATCTAATGCTATAGATTGGAGAACTGCAAACCAAAACAATTCTTTTTAAAAAATTTTTGCAACACAATAGGGTTAAGTGACTTGCCCAAGGTCACAAGCTAAGTAAGTATTAAGTATCTGAACTCATTCAGGTCCTCAGGACTCCAGGGCTGGTCATCTAGTCACTGTACTACCTAGTTGCCCTTTAAACTAAAACAATTCTGAGGTAAAACATTATACTACTACATTTTCTGTTAGGACAGAAAAGGAAAATGAAAACTGTTGGAAGGGATGTGGGAAAAATGAAGCATTAATAACATTATTGGTGGAGTTGTGAACTGATTCAACCATTCTGTAGAGCAATTTGTAATTATGCCCAAAGGTCTATAAAACCATACATGCTCTTTGACCCATCAATACAACTATTAGGTCTCTAACCCCAAAAAGATATAAAACAAAAAGTAAGAGGACCTATATTTACAAAAAAAGATTTATAGCAGTTCTTTTTTATGGCAAAGAAATGAATGAAATGTTCATCAATTAGGGAATGGTCTAAACAAATTGTGGTATGTGATTATGATATAATATTATTTTTACTGTAAGAAATGATGAACATGATACTTTCAGAAAAACCTGGAAAGACTTATGTGAGCTGATACAAAGTGAAATATGCTATGTACAAGGTAACAACAATATTGTAAGATTTTGTTTTGTTTTGTTTTTTCTTTCATTCTTGACAGAGATCTTGACTTCAGAGAAGTGATACCATGATATGTAAGTGCACTGGATTTAAATGAGAGGCTGCTTTAAAAGAATCACCTGTTATACTTTCTCTTCCAGAACCATCTGGGTCCAGTGACCAGATATGGATCAGGATGACTTGCTATGACACAGGGTGCAGTGGGAGACCTTGACCTTTTAAAACTAGGTCTTTTCCAGGACACAGTTTGACTGAGAAATGCTCATTCAATCATTAAAGTAGCTAAGAGAGAGATGAGGGAAAGAGGTCAAGAATGACCAGTTTAAAAAAAAAATAAAGCTGGGGGTGGTGCAAGACTCTCAGAGTTTCTCAGTAATTAAGACAGGTGTGACTTAGCTATTATCAATATAGTAATCCAAGACAATTCTGAAGCAGTTATGATGAAAAATGCTATCCAACTCCAGAGAAACAACTATTGGTGTCTGAATACAGATTGAAACACACATTTTTTAACTTTATTTTTCTTGAGGGTTTTTTTGTCTGTATTTTCTTTCACAATCTAACTATTATGGAAATTCATTGCATGACCACACATGTAGCTTATATTAAATTGCTTGCATTCTCAATGAGGAAAGAGGAAGGGAAAGAATTTGGAACTCAAAAATATTAAAACTGAATGTTTAAAATTTTCTTTACATGTTACTGGGGAAAAATAGAATACTAAAAAAAAAAGAAATGATGAACAGGATGCTTTCAAAAAACCTGGAAAGATTTAAATGAATTGATGCAAAATGAAGTGAACAGAATCAGGAGAACATTATGCACAGTAACCATGTTATTGTTGACCAATATTATTGCTCTTGTCTATCATTTTTAATTGACTTAGCCATTTTCAGCAATACAAAGATACACGACAATTCCCAAGGACTTATGATGAAAAATGTTATCCAAAGGAAGAAGTAATGAAATCTTATGCATACTATTTTTCACTTTCACATGACTAATGCAGTAATATATCTTGTACGACTACACATGCATAACTTATATTAGATTGCTTGTCATGTCAATGTGGGGAGAGGGGAGGAGAAAAGAAGATAATTTGGAACTCAGAAAAAGAATTTCAAAAATTGTTTTTATGTGTAAAATATAAAATGTACAAATATCCAAATACATGTAAAAATAAAATATCAAACATAAAATATGATTCTTCTGGATCAATCCATGATATATTTTCAAACCCTAAAATAATAATTAGATAATAGTATTCATATGCCTTTTAACAGGTCAAGTAGTGATAAATTTTGACTTTAACTTGAATTGGAAGGACAATTTTCACAGTCTGATCAGTAGGCATATATGCAAACCACTCTGAACAGCCTCAAACAACTCACAGAACTCAAAGCATACAGAATATAAATCTGAAAATGCATTATTTCCAAATGTTCATTTATTGTATGGGAAGTCTGCATTATAGAATTGTTCGATCTTACCCTTTTTCCTTTGCAAAGAAAAAAATGCTTTTCAGGTACTCATAAAACAATACTAATACTTTTTCTCATTTATTTTTTAGCACATGATCATTTTATAAAAGAAATTTAGAGGAAAACACATCATATTAGATATTTTAGAAGAATATTTCTCAAAGTGTAGATCCACAATGACAAAACCTCTTTATATAATACTGCTCAGATGTTTTTATTTATAATATGGTAAATATTAATAGTTGCAACCCATATAAATAGAAGCTCTTTGGTTTGCAGTCTACCATTTTTTTAGGTTTTTTGTAAGGCAAACGGGGTTAAGTGGCTTGCCCAAGGCCACACAGCTAGGTAATCATTAAGTGTCTGAGACCGGATTTGAACCCAGGTTCTCCTGACTCCAGGGCCTGTGCTTTATCCACTATGCCACCTAGATGCCCCCAACCATTTTTTTAAGAGTATAAAGGAAATGCTGAGACCCAAAAGTTTGAGAACTGTTGTTTCTAGGATTAGAAATGATTTTGATGGTCATATAATTCAGTCCTCTTTAATTAAATAGATAATGAAAGTGAGGTCCAGACCAAAGACTCTCAAGCAGGGTAATGTCAGTAAACCATGCCTCAAATCTGTGCAATTATTTTTAAAGAGAGATCCAGATGTGAACATGTTGAGAGAAAGACAGAAACAAAAAGCAAAACAGGAGAATCCCAAGAGGGTAATTTTTCCTCTCATTCTCTTAGTGTCTCCTTTTTTTATGCCTTTTACCTCTCTTAGTGGTATCAGGAGCTCTTGTGTTCTTTCCTTCTTTCTATTATAGAAAACTGTATAGTTGTTTCCTCTACTCTAAGGTGTCAAAGACAAGAGCTTATGATAACCTTGGGATGCTAAGTATCTCTAATGAGCATGCTAAAATGGCCATATTTAACAGGGATCAAAGCCTTGTGTTAAAAAGAGGAAGCACAACTGGGGCAAATAGTTTGGGACTCCTTTCAAAGTTTAGTTCCATTGTCACTTCCTTCAAGAGACCTTTCCTGATTTTCCCAAATCCCTTGTGCCAAAATGATATTATCTTTATGGATATTTTGAATGTACTTATATGGGTATATGTATTTTCTTCCTATAGAATGAAAGCTCCTTAGAATCAGGGATTATTTGATTTATCTAGCCCCAATTCCTAGTATAGCGCTAGTATAGTAAGTACTCAATAAAGTATTTATTAATTGATTGATTGAGGTCTTGCTAGATTGCTGAAATCATATTATGTAGGAAGAGGATTATTTGTTCTTTATGAATATCACTTTAGTAGTTTTTTCTTTCCAATGCTCAATATTATGTTTATTATATACAGTAGTAGAAAGTTCCTGATTGATCTGAGAATCAATTGGGAGACATTTGAGTCAGGAAAATCAATTGCTATCAGTTATTGCAATTTCTATTTCAAAAGTACTCTTTAGAATTAATGAAGGATTGCATTAGGGCACTGGTCATGTAATTAGAGAGAAAGTATAAAGAATTCCCTAATATGGAAATTCCCTTCACCAGTACAAATTAGCTTATTGTAGTTTCTAAAGGTTGCTTGGGGCTCTGAAAGGTAGTGACTTACCAACTAATAGGTGATAGAAGTATGAATCTAGGGCTCCCTTTAGCCTAAGTATTGGCAGGTTGTCCTTTTGCTTCTCATAAAGAAGAATGACCCTTTATGTCATTTACACCTTAATGTGAATGAATTAATGAAAACCTTTCAGGTTCATCTTTTAATAGGGAAAAAGAATATCTGGATGTGGAGAGTTCAGGGCATCATGAAGATGGGAGAAAAAATGTAAAATGGGTGAACTAGAATGTTGGAGGATGAGGTTCACAAATTGATCCAGCTAATTCTATCAGAAAGTGGTTATATGCGGTTACCAAATGAATTTTTTGCATAATTCTGATAAACCATAACCACATAAATTAGAAATGTTCAACAATAGAGTGTATTCAGGTTAAGCCTTCTTGATTTTATATATATATATATATATGTGTGTATGTATATATATTTATATATGTATATATAAATACACACACACATATATGTCCCAAACCAAATCTCACTAATTGAATTTAGATTAAGAATTGGGGGTTCATGATGTTTTGAGTTAAAAGGAAACCACACATTTTAAAATAGAATCTCTTCATATGAAAGGTTGGTATGTTCCCATACCAAAGCACCTGCCCTATTTCTTCTTCTGCAACTGAATACTTTTTACTGTAGCATGTTTTTCTAACTAATGACTTCTTCAGTTTCTTAATCTATAAAGAGGTGAGTTGCTTCTTAGATATCTAATTCATTTTCTGAGAATCAATGTATAAAAGGTTCTTAATTATTAAAAATGAATGGAATTATTGGAATGGTATGTCACAGAATCCCTCAGTTGGAAGGGACTTAAGAAATTATTTTCAACCTATACGTAAACAAGGCTCACTTCTATCAGATAATCAGCAAGTGGTCATTTAACCATCCTCTGAGGATGAATCTACTACTTCCTGCTTCAGACCATTCCACTTTGGGGAAGATCTAATTTTTTACACAGTTTTTCCTCATATCAAGCCTAAATTTGCCTTTCCTCTAATACCTTTTCCATGTGTTAGCACTTCAGTCACTTGAAGGGAGCTCTCAGAATGATCTCAGGATCACTGATTTACTAAGAGTAGAATAACTATTACAGTTATATTATTTAAATAATGCCAAATGAATCAAACATTTTTGGGGGTTTAGGTAAATGAAGTAATCTATTTTGGATGCTGAGTGAATATGAGCTAATTTTATTTATTAAGATTATGTCCTTATTTGGAACACATGGATAAACAAAGAATTTATTATTTTTTTATTTATTTTGTGCTAGACATTGTGTTGATTTCTAAAGATACAAATATAAGAAAATGCTACAATTCTTATTCACAAAGAACTTCCATGGGTGGGGTAAGCCAGAGTATATAAAGAGGAATTGGAAACTGGGAAAGAGGAGTTGGATGGTACTGTATAGTAAGGCAGTTATTGAAGAGATGGAACAATCTGAAGAATAATTAGAGGTGGGAGTGCAATTAGCACTATAGCTGAAGACCTTTCACAATGGACTCACCACCAGTATGGAAAACAAGTCTCAAGGATAAAATCTAGGTAAGTTATGCCTACTGCTGGAGCAAAGGAAAACGTTAAAGTAAAACTAACAAAATTGTCACATTTAATAATATACACAACATTTTGTTTCCATGGTCCTATTCTTTATTAATAAGAATAAAGAAATATATTTCACAATCTATTTTCTGAGACCTTAAGTTGCTTATTTATTTTGCATTTGATTCATTTGGCTATTTTTAGTGCTTTTTTGGTTTATATCATTAAAATGATTACACATATTCTTCTCCTGGTTCTTTATTTGACATACTACAAAATTTCATGTACTTTCCAATATTTTTCTGAATTTGTCATTTTCATTCCTCTTGTGTAATGAAAAAATAAAATAAAAAGTATTCATTGAGCACGTTTTATATACTAGGCACTTTGCTAAGTTCTGTGAAATCAAATATAAAGGATTATAGAAATTGACCACAAAAATCTTATATTCTATTAGGGGAAGACAGAGAAGAATGTTTTGGCTTTAGAAATCATGAAGCAGGGGCAATTAATTGCCTTGAGCTTTCTTCTAGGAATTGATTTGATTAGAAGTGGTGGCATTACATGAAGGGATCCAGAAAGCAATGTGCTACTTTACTTTATTGTACTCCCAATTTGTTCACCCATTTTCTAACTCGACTTTGTGTTCATCCAAATCAAGATCAATATGGCTATGAATATTATATTATAGCTAAAACATATCTTCCTGTTTTTGACCTCTGTAGGTTATGTATTTTATTGATGAAGTTATGATGAATCTTGGTGATCACTGTTTCCCTTCCTAAATGAGTACAAACCAACACTTTATTTGCATGACCTAGAATTTTGCCAGCAACAAATTTCTTTCCCCCCCCTTTTCAAAAACCAGAATAACATTTCCCCTTCAGTTTTATTGTACTTACTTTTATCTTCTCTGAATTTTTTTTGATAAAGATTCAGTAATCACATCTGCCAGTTTTTTAGTTAAATACCCTAGGATATATTTATCTAGACCTAATGACTCCACTTCATTGAAGGCAGGCATATGCTTTCTTGTCACTTATTTTGGATTCTTTTCTTTCATTTCCAAAGCCCATTCTCCTCAGCAGAGAAAAAAGCAAATCAGAGTTGTTCTACATTCTTTTCCATCATAAATTGTTATCATATAGTCCACCTTACAAGTGTATCTATCACTTTTTTTGGTCTTCTTCTTGCTCCTACCATAGATTTTTTTTTTTTAGGTTTTTGCAAGGCAAATGGGGTTAAGTGGCTTGCCCATGGCCACACAGCTAGGTAATTATTGAGTGTCTGAGGCTGGATTTGAACCCAGGTACTCCTGACTCCAGGGCCCGTGCTTTATCCACTATGCCACCTAGCCACCCCACCTACCATAGATTTTTAAAAAACACTTAAAAATTAACTTTCACATTCATCACAATCCCAGCTTATTCTGAAATTTAGTAGTTTTCACATTCTTCTTGCTTGACTTTGCTACTCTTTTGCATTAGACCCAATTACATGCCCTTCCTTGTAATACCTATATATTTCTTTTTTAAGATCCAAGTTGATTAAAGAGGTCTCTGTGAATCCTCATTAGTCTGTACAGTTTTCTGTTTTTGCCCAATAGAATGAAGCTAATTATTGGGCTATATAATATTTTTTGAAAGCTGCTTATTACTTTTTAGAACTGTGTGTTTCTGAGAAACATTCTACAAATTGAATTCTTTATTATACTTTATATTCCCCGCTCTGCAGCATTGATCTGAGCTTTTGTTATATTGTGTATGTTGTCAGAGTTCTGTGCACCCATTAACAAGATATTGCAATTGAAGCACTTCCCTTCAGGGAAAGGGAAATATTCATGTTGTTACTCTTTAACTGTTGTACAAGCTTCCTCATTACTGAATCGGGTATTCAGAAAGCTAATGAGCTGTGCTAGAAATAATGCTGAACCTTCAGTTTCAAGGAAGAACATGAATATTGTGCAATTTTTTGAAGGGCAAACAAGGTTACTCTTACTTTTGTTGTTCAGTTGTTTTTCAGTTGCGTTCACATCTTTGTAACAGCCTTTGGGGTTTTCTTGGCAAAGATACTTGACTGATTTGCCATTTCCTTCTCCACCTGATTTTACAAGCGAGGAAACTGAGACAAACAGGGTTGAGTGAATTGCCCAGAGTCACACAGATATTAAGTGTCTGAGGTCATTTTGAATTCTGTTCTTTCTAACTCCAAGCTCAACACTTTATTCACTGCACCACCTAATTGCCCAATAATAACGTTTCTTCTTTTTGAGGGCAGTATTTTATTAGTATCTGTGTTCAAAACATGTTCCATTTGCATTTCAGTGCATTGGGGAATGAAAGCACTTGTTCATTCTTTATCTGCCAATATTGGGCAAAAATAAAAGCAATGATTCTAGTAGGCACTGGGTTATATTGATTTTTTGCATACCAGAACAAGAAAAAAATTAGGCTGATGGAAATTTAGTTTTGTTAGCATCCTTTTGCATTGACCTCATCTGCCCCTGAACCCACACTGCCTGACCTATTAAAACAGCAACGTTACCTAGCTGATGAAAACTGTTTCCAGAACGGAAGTAGGTGATGAATTGTTTAGGGCGATGTTGACCCGAACATACAAACAACATTAAGTTAATGCATTACTTCCTACTTATTAAGCCCAAACTCTTGGGCTGTTAAGGATTGATTGGCAGTCATCCACCAGGTGAACTGCTTAAAGGCAAATTATATGGCACATATTTGAGGAACCATGAATCACACAGTATTTTATATATAGAGGAAGAAATGAGGTGAAGATTGTGTCCCATTCCCTTCCCAAATCCTTCCTTCCCCCCCCATAACACTTAAGACAGATCAAACAGCAACCTGTCAAGTTACGTTTTAATGTGAGCAAAATGGAGATCATTGCCTTTCAGTTTACTCAAACTGAGCAATGTTAAGTTCTTTTTATGTTTCATTAAAATAAACAATGTCAGATTATAGTTTTCTTTCATTTTCTTTCTTTTCTCATAATTCCTCTCCAGTTTATACAGAATTGCTATTTGAACATATATGTCATATAATTTTTCAACAGATAGAGCATGAGACAATATGCTAATATTTTACATTTTATGCTATTTTTATGATTTTTTCTTTATAACACAAGTCTACTTTTTTAAAAGCATTTGACATTTTGTTAGGAGTTATCATTCTGTGGTTTGACTTGCTATATTTAAAAAAAATAGTAAGATAATTGAATAAATATTTCTAAAGCAAGTGAGTTACTTTTGTTTTTGTCATTGAAAAAGAAGACTATTTTTGGATCAAAAACTAAAATTTTCACAGGGATAACTTTTAAAAGTTTCTATTTTCTAATGTCCTCTTGAAGGAATATTCACTTGACAATTTTGGAAAAATCTGTAGATGATTATGAGATAAAATGATTCTAGATTTCACAGTCCTCTCCAGTTTTGATATTCACTGAACTTTTGAGTCTGAATTATCTTTCAATCTGTTTTATAAAATTGCAGCAGATTATTGGGTGACAGTAACAAGGCTGGTGATGTGACACCCCCTGCTGACCCATGAGAGAATGCCACACTATTACCATGTAGGACCTGGCTACTCTCAAAGACTTTTCATTCTGACCTCTATACCTACTGCCAATTTCTTCAACTAAACTGACTATTTCTTAGTTTTGCTTCATAATAAAGACTGAGATTAAAAGAAATATTTAGTTAAAGGACTCTGGACATATCTATCGATCTTGTTTTGCTAACAGCTATTGACATTGGACTTGCATTTTGCTTAGTTATGATGGTGGTTGGGTGCTTCATAGTGCAATCCTTTCTTTGGATAGGCAGCACACTACAATACTAACTTGTCTAATTGCAATATGAATGGATTCATATAAATGATGGAGAATCTAAGGTTGCTCAGTAAAATGAAGGCAAATCATGTTACCAGCCAGATATTCTGGATTAATAATAGTAGACCAAATTTATTCACTATTTACTAACTGGTGGGAACCTTCCCTGTGTCAATATATACATTTTTTTTCAGGTAGTTTACTGTCCACTGAGAAACTACAACTTGGGTGTAAAACTTTTTGTATTGATTTTCATATCATTCAGGAATGTGCCACTCAGGATATTATGCATCAGGGAAAGAAGCTAGTTTCATTTCCATGGAGACTAAGGAATTCCAGGAGGTGATTTATCACATATGACTCAAGTTCAACAAACACATCAATGAGAAAAAGTTTAAAGGCTTCTGTCATCTTGGCAAAAGTCTTCCCTATTCATGGTCCTGAAGAAAAGTTATAATTGACCTTTTTTTTTTTTTTTAGATTTTTGCAAGGCAAATGGGGTTAAGTGGCTTGCCCAAGACCACACAACTAGATAATTATTAAGTGTCTGAGGCCGGATTTGAACTCAGGTACTTCTGACTCCAGGGCCGGTGCTCTATCCACTGTGCAACCTAGCCACCCCTCTAATTGACTTTTGACCACAGAATGTAGAAAACTTGATTTTCAGAGGTCTTGGGTTCAAATGTCATCTGTCCTGATTACTATCTATATGACCTTGAGACTTTGGCATCAGTTTTTTATTTTGTATATTGAATTTATTATATTAGATGATTTCTCAGGTTCCTTTCAGCTCTAAATCGATGATTGTATGAATTTGATTTAAATTCTGACTCTGCAAATCTGTAGGACCTTGGACAAGTCATAAGCTTTCTGGTTTTTCTCTTTCCTCTTATAAAATGAGGTTGTTAGAATACCTGACCTCTAACCCTCCTGGCTGGCCCTAAATCTATGATCCTATAAACAATTTTTTTTCCTTAGATAAAAAGAGGAATTTTGCAGTAGGGCCCGGGGAGGACTGTTTATTCTTTTTTAAGATCATTTGTTTATGTAACATTTACTTCAGTGAATACTGGGTCTCTTATTCTCCTAGATTTAGGGAATGTTTACTTTATTATGTTTTATCAATACAGGCTTAAGGGATTTACTTTCATGTTTCTAGTTTTCTTAGTTTATTCAAGTTTTTATTTTCTTAGTTTATTCAATGTGAAGGGTGTATTCAACTCTCCACAATTCATACTTTCCCTTTGCATATGTAAATTCATTTTTAGGAGCATGATAAAGGATAGTAAATTCCATTTCAGAGGTGACCAAGTGTTCCTAAGGAAACTCTAATCTGGTTTTAGCTGCTCAGTTTGCTCTTGTTTGATTTTACAAAGTGTCCAATGGAGATAATTTGGGCAATGCTTTTGATAGATCTCTCTCTCTCTCTCTCTCTCTCTCTCTCTCTCTCTCTCTCTTTCAATACAAGGATGAAGTGGGTTGAAGTATGGGAAGATGGATGGAAGACAGATTGATATAAAAAAAATGAGTATAGTTTCTTTGTGGGGTGGAAGTGACACTTGACTTTCAAATGCCAAGCCAAGAGTTCTGGCTCTAAATTTGTTGGAATTTCAACTCCTACAGGTTCTACCAAGTTAGATTTCAGTATTGTCACAGAGGCAGGGTACATGTGCTGAGGAAAAACCTACAGGCAAGTAGGAACTGAAGGTGCCATGATCACAGGGTTGGTCAAGGTGATGAATGCTTTGGTCATGATCTCCTTTAGAATCAAGTTGGAATTTACAATGGAGGAGTTTGATGGAAGACCACAAGCAGAATTACTTCACAAAATAGCAAAAACCAGTGTAAGTTTATACTCAAGCCTGAGTAAAGTATGGCATGAAGACCATTTCAACCAAATGAAAGACGAATGCAAATTGTTGAGAGCATGAAATGCAGTAGAATGGGCAAGTCCCTTGGATTGGGCCATCAACATGCACATCTCAGATAAATATTTCAGACTAAAAATGATATTAGTCCAGAACCAAACAACATATTTTTTGATCATTTATCAATTGGGAAATGACTCTTATTTTGACTTTACTCAGTTCCCTATGTGTTTGAGAAATGAGACCTTTATCAGAGAAACTTTGTTCAAAATTTTTTCCAATGGTATTATTTTTAATTGTATTTTTTCTATATGATTTTCCTCATTCTATTTTCTTCCTCCTTTCATCCTGTTCCTTTTCAAAAGTGTTTTGCTTCTTACTACCCCCTTCCCCAATTTGTGCTACCTTCTCTTATTCCCTTCCTCTCCTACTTTTTTGTAGGGTAAGATAACTTTTTATATCTAATTGAATGTATATATTATTCCCTCTTTGAGTACCATATTCCCAAGTAGGGTTGTAAATAGTTTAAACTTGTCCATTGTTGTTTCCTTTTCCTGTTTATCTTTTTATGCTTCTCTTGAATCTTATATTTGAAAGTCAAATTTTTAATTCAGTTTTGGTCTTTTCATTGAGAATGCTCGAAAGGATATCCTATAGATATCTTTTTTTGTATGTAATTCTTTGTATATCTTTTCCCTCTCTCTTCTGTTCTCCTTGAGAGCAGGTACAGTCTTTTGCCTTTCTTAATAATGCCAGAGGGGCACATAGTAAGTGCTTATGTAATGCTGTTAGCCAATCAAATGATTGAGTATATAATTCAAGGGGTTTATCTAGATTATCTTTACTACATATACCACTTTAAGGTTTGCAAGGTACTTTACATATATTATCTAACCTTTAGAATAACCCTATGATATTGGTGCTATGGTTACATACATTTTACTGTTGAGGAAGCTGAGGCTCAGATCAGTTAAGTGATTAATCCAGGGTTCTAAAACTAATGTGTCTAATGTGATAGCAGAGCCCAAGTCTACCTAACTCTAAATCCAAGTCTATTCATTATTTGTGTAATATTTTCAAATGTTAATTAATTAATTATGACATTAATGTCATCCTAGAAATAGCCCCTATCCCTGAGAATTAACCACTCCATTTTTTGGAAATTATTCAGGTTAGGTATCATATCATAATTCCTCTCCAGGGTTTACACCTAACTCTTCAGATTTGCTCTATCACACTCCCATGAAGATCTCTCTCTCTCTTTCTCTCTCTCCCTTTCTCTCCCCCCTTGTTCTTTCTCTTCTCTCTCTCTAATAATAACAATAATAATAATAACAATGATAATAATAATTAGCATTTCTATAGACCTTTTTAATGTTTGCAAACTGCTTTTCAAATATGATATCCTTTGCTCCTCACAATAAGCTTGGGAGGACAGTTACTATTTAATAATAGTATTAATCCTCATCCACAGATGAAGAAACTGAGTTTCACAGAGGGTCAATGAGCCAGGAAGTATCTAGAGGAATTGAATCCAAATCTCCTTGGCTTCAGGTTCAGCATTCTATCCACTTGCTACCTAATTATCAATTATATTTATTTGCAGGCATGTTCTATTTCCCTAAGTGAATGTTAAGTTTTATGAGAACAAAGAGTGTTTCTTTGATGCTTTTGTATCTCCAGGGGCTATCATGGTATATTTTACAGAAAAGAAATTTAGGAAATCTTGGAATTGAATCTAAGTTGAATATTTTATTTCTGTCCCATCTCTAAAGGCAGAACCAGTTGAATCCCTCTTCCAAAGGACATTTTCATGTGTGTGTGTGTGTGTGTGTGTGTGTGTGTGTGTGTGTGTGTACATATGAATACTGCTGTCTTTTTATACTCTATACCTTATACCTGAAACTCTTCTATGGAATGGCTTTGAATCCCTTCCTGGGGAATCACTGTAGATTTTTCTTTAAAGCTATATAATACCTTCTATTCCACATCTTTCAATATTTCCCCCCCCCCTGCCATGCTACTGTCCTGAATCATATCTCACCAAGGCTCAGTGATACCTAGGAAGTCATCCCCATGTCACATTAAAATCTTAGCTTTTCTTTGTATTTTGTTCTCTTTGTATTTTGTGAATGATGATGTTTTTCTATTGTCTCCTGTCTCTTCCTTCTATAGATTCTTTTTTTAAAAATTTATTTATTTTAGGCAATGGGGTTAAGTGATTTGCCCAAGGTCACACAGCTAGGTAATTATTAAGTGTCTGAGGCCTTATTTGAATGCAAGTATTCCTGACTCCGGGGCCAGTGCTCTATCCACTGCATCACCTAGTTGCCCCTCCTCCCATAGATTCTTAGCCATTTTTTATGATTTTTTCTTTTTATGCCACTTCAGCTGCCCTTGAACATTCCTGGTTCAGGAGCACTATCTGTAGACATTTCTTCTTTTTTCCCCTTTAAAGACCTTTTAATCAAATCATTTTGTCTCTAAACAAATGCGTTCTGCCTAACTTTTGTCACATGGACTCATTTATGGGTCAAGAACTCTTTGCCTATAAAGTAAGGAGTCAAATTTCACTCTTTTACACTTAGATACTTAAGTTAAGGACTTGACCACTTGTTCATTCAGGATATTGTGTTTTCTATTCAGAGATTCTTATCTTTTTTGTCAACAGTGATGCAGATGTTACCTGCTTACTTCACTCTACTGCTTTTGTTTGGTCCTAATATAGCATGAATTAAGGCCCTTCCTCATTCTGTTAGTTCTGCAGAACATTCTTAAAATTTTGGGTCCAACAGCAGTGCTATAACTGGAGTGGGTGAGGTCAAGCTCTAACTCAGGGTGGGTAATTTAGAAGTCATTGGCAGTGCCTTCCTGTGGTCATTTCCTCTGCTGCTACCAGAGGAAGCAAAAGACCAAGGTCTTTCCTTCTTTGCTGCTTCTATCCCACTCAGTCTTCTGAGGAAAAAAAAAATCACCTCTCTAGAACAAGGGGTTGTGCTCTGTAGAATATTTGCTTCCGATACCTCAATTCAGGCTGTGTTATAACAGGTTTATTTCTGAAGAGGACCAGTCCTGAAAACCCAGGTTTGAGTCTAAGATTAGCTGATCACAAGAAGTGAGGAGGAAGGTGCTGATCCTGAGTGACTTTTTATGATCACCTGAATGACATGAGAAACAGCTGGATAAATTCAGAAATCCAACAAAGTTATTCAATGCCTGTATTAGGAAGGAAAGTCCTCTGATTTCTATGCATTTTCACTGCAGTGAAGAGGAAATAAAAAGTAGGTTTAAATGTAAAGAGAATAATGGCTCACATAGTGTGTAGAAAGTCTGTATTTCAAGAAATGGCTGATTTGGAAGAAATCTGTGTGTACAAGCAGTCATCTTCTTAAAGGTAAACTCTTGGAAGAGATCCAAATTTAAATCCTTACTTACCTCATCAATTGTAGTAGGTAAAATTTTTGCTCCTTAGTGAGCTTGTGATTGGAACAGAACACAAAACTCTCTCAATGTGACCTGAAATTGCTTAAAATTTTCCTCCCCGCCTTTGACTGTTATATCACACTGTTGACTCATTTCGAGCTTTGAGGCTACTAAAACACCCAGATCTTTTTCACATAATTTTCTTTTTATGAAGTCAATTTTTGGAATTGAAGCAGATGTGTGCTGGTCAGTCTTTAGCAACCAGCAACCAACTCTCTGGGGGAGGGGGGGGGAAAGCTCCACAAAGAACACTTTAAAATTTAATCTGTATTATTATCATTCCCCCCCATTACTTTCTTTAATCTAAAGAATTAAAAACAATAAAAAAATTGATTTGGAGCATTTGCTGAAGTATTAATGCTCATGCTACAAATTTAATAATTAATTCTCCATGACCTACCTATATTGAAGGTGTTCCAGGACATTAATGAATTCAAGTGTAAAATTGTCTTCTTATCCCTATTAACTTTTATGTTGTTTGGTTTGTCTCAATGTTCTGGCATGTCAGAATCTTTGAAAATTCTAGTTCTATCCTTTGGTATGCTAGCTATCACTTCTATAGATGATATCAACAAATTTGCCAAGCATGTCTTCAAAGCCTTCATCTACACAATTGAGTAAATTGTTTTAATAGCTCAGGGTAAAATACAGATGTGGGGAGGAGGAAAACGATTTTATTGGAGACCTTGTGAGTTTGATAACAAATCAGAAACAACTAAAGTTGCTATATCTAGCATTCAATTAGTTCAAAATCTATCTGATATTACATTATTTTAAATCCTGCATCTCTTTTCCTTAAGATAGTTTGAGAAGTTTTAGCAAATATAAATGCCTATGTAGAAGGTGTTAGAGATCTGCTTCTGTTAAGCCACCATGTATTTATAAAGACGTTACTACTTGCCAGATACTGTGCTAACCACTGGAGATACAGAGAAAGGCGAAAACACTCTCTGCCCTTACAGAGTTTACAATTAATGGAAGTGGAGATGACATGTAGAATAATGGTTCACATTTTGTATAGAAAGTCAGTTTTAAGAAATGCTTGGCTTGGAAGAAGCTCAAGCAGTCATCTTCTTAAAGGCAAGATCTTTAGAAGATCAGGGATGGAGAATAGACATGCAGACGACTATTTTGCAAAAATGATATGTACAAGATAAGTTAGAGATCATCACAGGTCATGTGGAATGGAAATGCCTTGTTCCCCTAGTTGGAGCTTGAGGTGATGTTCTGTGGCTGATTCTGGTCTGCTAACCATGTGAAATGGGATACAATCAAAGGGCAGTAGTTAGCTAGGCCCAGTCTTTTGTTTCTGGTTCTTTCTAGTCTTTCTAGGCTTTGGAGAAGGTGAAGAATAAGCCTTTAGCAGGGGGAGAAAGATCTCAAGTCTTAATCTTCTTAATAGGACTTCCAAATGAAACCAAAAGTATATGATACCAATGTTGTTCTTCTAGGACTTTATTGTCCATGGTTGTGATCTCATGAACTTCATAAAAGTCAGGAGAGTAACCAGCTAGAAGGAGGAGCAGAATCTATGTTGTGATTTGACAGAATCCAGATGTTGAGTTGGGAAGCTTCAAGTCCTTTGCCTCTGGTCAAGTTCCTTCAGGAGCAAAGATTCATATTCATCCATCAATTGACCAAGATGCACCTGGAAGTGAATTTAGTAGCATCTAACCTAGGCAGAAATTGCATTAAATCTGAGACCCCCTTTCCCCAGGGAATGGAGTGATATAGAAGAGAATAGGTTTCCAGAGTTTTAAAAAAGTGTATAATTTCTCTGATTGCTATATCTTTGAAGTCAACACTCCTTTGTAGAAACTAAGTGATAAACATTGGTTGAAATGGTAGGGAATTGATATTGTTTGGCATGTCTAAGAAAGCCACAGGCAGGAGGACTTAAAATTCAATAAATATAGCAAATTTTTAGGAGTGAATTAATTAAATGTTTGACCAAATATAGCCTACAAATGATGTTATGATTAAATTACCCTGGGTAGAAAACTCCTGAGGTAAATGGAAGTAGGGCCCTAATCACAATTAAAAGTGAGGTGGCTAATCCCTCCAAAATATGGACTTCCATATTGCTTGGTTTGTGTAGTTCTATCTTTGCAATTCCACAGAGGTGCCCCTAGAATTCTAAGAGAGAAGACGTAGGCAGTCTTCTGGGTTAGTGAGCACAGACCCTCACTACAAAATTCTTTGCTAAAATCTTAGTAAATAATTGCCACTAATTTGACAATCTTGTGAAATATGGAATTATGGCTAGCTTGTTGTGAGGTATATTGGCTCTTTGGAATCACTGCTTCCTTTTTAAATGTTCATAAACCATCCTGTCAAGGATTCTATCTAGAATGAAGCCATCAAATGATTTCAAATTCATAAGCATAGAATATGCAAAATTCATTTTCTTTTATGTTTGGAAAGTGGGATATTTGCTTTTCTCCAGAACTGTGGTTACTTTCCTGTTTAATCTAGCTGAAAGACTAATCTTCACTGAGTGCACACATACTATTATTTACCTATAGTAGAAAGAGAAAGAAGGCACAGACCCTGCAGTTCCTGAACATGGCCATCTTTTCTCATCCCTGATGAAATGGAGGTCCTTTTTGTTTGTGTGTGTGTTTCTTCTCAGCTAGCTCATATCAACATTATCTGTTACTAGACTTATCAGTTATTTTTGAGAATATAGGAATCTATTGTTCTATTGTGTAGATAGGAATCTATCTAGGTTGAATTATTCGGTTGAATTATTTATATGCAAAGGTTTCTTTTCCCAATATTAGGAATCCACAAACATCAATGACCCTCTAATGTCCTAAGTGCCCTTTGTAGAAGTAGGAGTCTCATTAAATAGATATATTGGAACAACATTGTTAGGAAAAAATCTAAACTTCTGGTGAATCTCATTCCAAGTGGATGGACTAGGTTTAAATTAGGAGTCTAAGAGACCAAAACAAACTGTGTGAAGGAATTGTTTCAGGAAGGTTCTAGTCCACAGGACCAGCCTGAGTGACTATGAGGTGGGTCTTTGGCGAATGGGTTGGGTTTGGGCAAAGTGTGGTGAGGGCATGAGAAGTGAAGCAAATTGAGGAAGAGAAAACTTGTCTAGAACCAGAATTAGATTAAAGTTTATTTATGCACAGGTGGGGTAAGTAGATGCACTTGAGTGGAGAAGAGTATGGTAACAGAAAGTCAAGCAGTTGCTGATATCTGAGAAATCTGAATTTTATATTTTAGGAAGAGAATCATATGTTAGGGAGATCCTATGTATTCTTAAGTGATATAATAAATGAAGGTGTTGGTGGGGACAGTTCTAGTAGCTGTATTTACCAAGAATTAGGGTAAGAAGAATTAGATTAGTAATAATTTAGAATGAGGGACTGAATTTAGGAGTCATTGACAGATCTTGCAATACTTTGGGATGGATAGAAACAAGGAAGCTGAACATAAGAGTTAATTAAACTAGGATTAAATTAGTTAATTAGTTAATATATTAGTTAAAATAGGAAACTACCAGATGGTGTCTTGGAATAAAGTCCTTCCAATGCTTGTTCTCTTTCTGCCCTCCACTAGCAGTGGTCCTAAGCTAATATCCAGGGTTCTCTGCTTCTCTTCCCCCAAAGGAATGCCTTCCTATCTCTATTCAACAAAGGGGACTTTCTCAATCTGAGGTCCTTGCCCAGTAGAGGAAAAACTCTCCTGGTTACAATTACCATATGGGAATCTATTTTAGTAACCCAGCTATGAAATAATGAAGGCTTATTTCCTTAGTCACCACTAGAATAGCTGTGGAAGACAAAGGTGGAAAGAATGCAAAGGTGGAAGAATGGAAAGGAGGAAGAATGGCAGATCCTCCCTGGATACAGGGACTGAAGGAAAGAAATGAATTTTAAAAGCAATTTTCGAATTATGAGCCTGTAGGAGGGGGAGGGTGGTGGCTGTTGGTTCTTCAGAGAGTAATATGAATTCAAGAAAGGATGTTAGTTTGTGACAGAAGATGATGAATTCACTTTTCAATGATTTAAATGTCAGGTCATGATGATATATTTGAGAATTATGGTACAGATAAATACCATTCAGTTGAGGTCAAGCCTCTCTGGGACTCACTTTGCTCATCTGTAAAATTAGGATATGTAGAATAAGTTTCTACCACTATCATAAATTTAAGATATTTCCCCCCCTTAATTTAGTATGCTATAATGGATATGATACTAGATTTATAATCTGGAAAAAGATAGCTCAAATCTTGCTTCATTGATTTGATGTGTGAGCTTGGGCAAGGTGTCTGTACCTCAGTTTCTTTCTTTATAAAATAAGGGGGTTGGGCTCAATAGCCTCTCAGGTTCTTTTCAATTCTGTCTGTAGACCTATGCTTGAAGATTGATAGTGATTTTCCTATCTGTTCATAAATATGTGCTTTAAATATTGTATCTAATACGCAGTCTTATTATCCACATTTGTGAGTGTCTCTTCACTGCAACATCCCTTTAAAAACAGCCACCTGGTCTCTGACTGAAGACAAAGCTATTCTGTTGGTTCTTGTGGTTTTCTAGCAATCCAGAACTATGCTGCATCATATGATAAGTTGTTTCTTTTGTTTATTCTACTCTTATTGTTGTTGTGGTTGTTCAGCCATGTCCAACTCTTTGTGACCCCATTTGGGGTTTTCTTGGCAAAAGTAGTGTTGTTGCCATTTCCTTCTCTGGCTCATTTTGTAGATGAGGAAACAAAGGCAAACAGTTAAATGACTAGCCCCAGGTTACCCAGTTAATAAGTGTCTGAAGTCACATAAATCTTCAGTCAGGACTCTCACTAGTGCTCCACCTGTCTCAGGTATCTGAGGTCACATTTGAACTCAGGTCTTCCTGACTCCAAATACCCAGAATTCTATCCATTGTTCCACCTAGCTGCCCTATTTTACTCTTAGTTCTCCTATTTCAGTTAACTCTTCAGCTGCCCAGCAAAATTGTGTGGGAAATATTGCTTATCGTTTATGCTAATGATCTGGTCTTGTCCCACAATTTCCAAGGCAGGGATACCTTGTGGATAAAAATGATAGTTAAATCATGATAATTCAGTAGGAAAATCAAAAGACTGATTTCTAGGGTATAAAATTCAAATTAGCTTTATATTTAAATATATTATGAATGGAACCAAGGAAGTATTGGGAAAGTCCAAAGTTTTTCTTTTGATAGTTATGGACATAAAAAGCGATGATGAGGCTAAGAAACTGACATCCATAGAGAAGGAACCAGAGAGTAAATGCCAAGTGGTGGTGGACACAGAACAAAGAAGAGGTGATGTGGCTTTGGATATAAAGGATAGTATACTTATTTTTACATCTACAAAATGGGAGGAAATTAAAAGTTAGAAATTCAGTGTTGGGTTAAAAGAAGGCTGTATCTTTTTGGTAACATTTTGTCATTATTAAAAATGGCCTTCTTATTTACTCTGCCAGAACCTGATGGAATCTGACATCTGTTTGTCATGTGCCATTAAACAAGTTCATATAGGACATTAGAGATAATTTTCTGGTGGGAAAAGGGAATAAACCTATTTTTATATATCACCTATTGTATCCTAAGCACTTTATGTCTCATTTGATTTTCATAAAATGAAGCAAGTAGAGGTTAGATGACATGCCCACCATGACACAGCTAACAAATGTCTAAAGCTGCATTTAAACCTAGGTCTTCTGGACTCTAGGTCCAGTACTACAGTGCAATCTAGAAGCTTTTAGGCTCCCTCCTTTCTTTCTTATAAATATTTGAATTTATGGTAAGGAAGATAATGGCTCTGAAAACCTTCCCTCCCCTTTCCTTCTCTTCACTTCCCTTCCTTCTTTTCCCTTTGAAAGATTGATATAGTAGACTGTACTGAGATATACTGGATAACTCTATAAGTTGTTGAGAAAGTGCTAATCTTTATTGACTGAGGGAATTTCTTCTCTAGGGAGTTCCCTGTATCAGTGGAATCATAGGTCCAGTGCCTTGTCTAATCAATAGCATTTTCTAAATAGTTAAATGCAAGGCACTTGAGAAGATACAAGGGGAAAAAACAGTTCCTTCCCTCAGAGTGCTTACATTCTAATGGAAGATAAGAAGACTCCTCATATATTAAAAGGATATATTCTTGACATTTTAATGGCATTGGCCCCTTTGATAATTTGATGAAGCCCGTGGACCTTTCAGAAAAATGTTTTAAATACACAAAATAAAATGCATGGGATTACAAAGAAAACCGAAATTGTATTGAAATGAAGATTTTTTTTTCCTTCTGTCCAAGATTCCCCACCCTAAATTCTGTGAAGCCAGGTTAGGAATTCCTATTCTAGACTTATTATCCTGACTTATAACTTATTTTATATAAGTAAGTAAAATTCAATATAGTTTCACATACTTCCTTACAAAAATAAATTACTACAATCTAGTGTTGAGTTAGAGCCAAATGATGATAGTGGTTTATTTGTTGGGGGAAGGGTTGCTGCTTTCTTTAGACTTTTCCTGTATGGAATGGTTTCTGGAGCACTGTAAATAATCCTAAACAAAGTTTTGTTTCACTATTTAATTCTGATTAGTCATTGCATATTTTTTTTAAGAATGTAGAAAAGCAGACTTATAATAGGAACAGAAACTATCAACCTCATTCTATTTTAAGCAATTCATTGACTTGTGGTATTTATCTAAAGAAAATATCCATAAAATAAAATTCCATGGCATGTACAAATCTAAGATGAAACTATTTATCAAAATTAAGCCAGAGTTTGTATCTGTGAAGAAAACATAATCAACTTTATGCATTGCTCTTTATAGTCTTTTTTTTTTAAATCTGTGGGAGCATTGGAATGCCAAGAAGAGGAAGAAGTTAAGAAAGCAAAAATCTTCCTTTCTGAATATTTAACTGGATTTTTTGATTGCCAACAGCTCATCTTTTGGGAAAAGTGCCACATGAAGAAAACATAAAGTAGTTAACATTACCAAGGATATGCTAAGGAAAATAAGTCATTAACATTTAATCTTTTTTGAGGATCTATAGTTTCATTAGTATGTATACTCCCTTCACCAACACTGATTGCAAATATTTATGGCTTAACAGACAGTCTTTATGCATGATCATGACTGAAAGATATCAGCTCCAAAATTTTTACCATATAATAGGGATTTTGGAGATTATAGAATCATAAATTTAGAATTGGAAGGGAATTTAGAGGTTATTTTATTTTATTTTTTTTACAGAGAATGGAACTGAGTTTCAGAGGGACTAAATAATATCCCCAAGTAGACACAAAGACAGGATGTGAACCTAGACCAATCCGTTTTCACTCCACAATAGTGCCTGATTATCATGTTTGTGATGATGAAACTTGCCAACTTGCCTAGATTTATTCCTTGGACTCCTACCATCCAGAAAGTCTACAGAAAATCCCATCCTTCATTCAGCTCTCATATGTGTTCCAGCTTGTTCATTAACTATACAGTTGTTGATCATAATCTTTTAGTATTCATTTTTTTTTCTTTTGTCTTAGGACTTTTAAACTTGTCTCTCATTCTCATAATGACTTTGATTTTGCTTATCACGCATTTATTTCGAATGTCATTATCTATGCATTAGCTTCTCTCTTCCTTATTCCCACTTCTTGGTGAGGCAACTCAATCTGTGAAGACCCCATCTTCAATCCTTCTATTCCCTTGTCCTATTAGAGATCATTCCTTGTCAAGCCCAAATTCTGGATTACTTCCATTATCTTCTACTTTTGTTCCTGTTCCTGCACTGTGGAATGAAACTGGAAGAAATAAAAAATCCTGTTGACTGGGTCCACAACAGATATGTATTATTTGATTGCAATGGGTCATTCTAGCAACATAAACATTCTGTTCTAGCTAATTCATCTGCAATTTTTATTAACAGCTGCTATTCAAAATTTCATGATATTTCACCTTGATTTCTCCTTTTCTGCACTTATATAGCTATATTCTTTTTGTCTGTCCTAATGTAAAAACTTTATTACTAGTACTTTTGATCAAGTCTCTACTATTCCAATCCATTCTTCAGCTTAACTGCCTAGGAGACTTTTTTCTTTTTTTAAAATTGATATTATTTATTTGATTTTCTGACAACATGCAATGGTAGTTTGTACCAATTATTTTTTTGGTAAGGTTTTGAGTTTTATATTTTTCTCCTTCCTCTTTCTTCCCTCCAGTATTCCTGACACAAAACACTCTAAAATAGGCTCTACATTTATAACCATACTACATATAGATCCATATTTATCATGCTGTGAAAGAAAAAAATCAAATCCAAATGGAAGAAAAAAAACACTGGAGAAAAAAATGACAATACAAAAGACAGCTCTTAAAAATTCAGGATTGTAAGTTTTGGCCTTCATTTAAACTTCAGAGTTTCTTCTCTGGATATGGATGGTATTTTCCTTCACAAGTATTTTAGAATTGTCTTTAATTATTTTACTGACGAAATGAACAAATTCATCATGAACATAGTTGATCTGATGACATTATTGTTGTTGTGTATAATGTTCTGGTTCTGTTTATTTTACTCAGCATCAGTTCATAAGTCTTTCCAGATTTTTCTGAAGTCCTGGTCCTCATGATTTCTTAAAGAACAATAGTGTTCCATCACAATCATATATCATAATTTGTTTAGCCTTTCAGTTTGAACATGTGTTACTCTTACTCACTGATCTCTAGTGGTTGGTTCCCTATGATCTATAAGTCCAACTATGAAATCCTCTATTTATCATTTAAAGCTTTTCTTAAGTTGACTTCTTACCTTTACAGTCTTCTCATATTTTATGATCCTTGCCGGGTACTCTATAGTCCAGGTGCACCTATCTACTAGCATCTCCTCCAGCATGATATGTCATCTGCTATCTCTATGCCTTAGCACTGCCTTGCCTCAGCACTAGAATGTTCTGCCTTCTTATCAATGGAATTTTATTTCCCTGTCTTCCTTCAACAGTTAATTCAAAGCCTTCATGTAGAAGACCTTACCCATGGAGCTACACCATATGTAACAAACTTGAATATTTTTAGTCATTTACATGTTGTCTCCTTTAGAAAGTAGGTTTCTTTAGAGAGCAGTATTTTATTTATTCTTTTTTTTAATTCTTTTTTTATATCCCTAGGTCTTGACACAGTTCTCTTTTGGTCTGAATCTTTGTGACCCCATATGGGATTTTCTTGGCAAAGATAATGGAGTGCATTGCCATTTCCTTCTCTGGTTCATTTTACAGATGAGGAACTAAAGCAGAGTTAAATGACTTGCCCAGAGTCAAATAGCTAGTTAATGTGTGAGGTCAGATTTAAAACTCAAAAAGATGAGTTCCTGACTTTGCATCCTGCACTCCATCCATTATGGCCAGTTACCTTCCCTAGTTAATACTTAATAAATGCTTTCTGCTTACTAGAAGATCTACCTTCAATCTACCATTAATCTTATGCTCAAAGATTTTTCTGGTCAGACAAAAGGTTTTGTTTTGTTTTGCTGGTATAACTTCAATAATTTCTTTCAAAGCCTGGCCCCCAAGAAGAGTTGAGGAAAAAGGCACCTTTCCCCCCTTTTTTGAAGACTCTGGGGTTTGGAATATTGCATATACTATAAGACATGTTTGATACGTTGGCTATTTTTTCTAAAAATTTTTCCTCTTTCTTTTTTATTCTTTGTTTTGAAGAATGTATGGATGATCAAGAGAGAAGATAGGGATGTATTTGGAAATGAAGGTAATGTAAATAAAAAAGCCATTAATATAAAATAAGATTTTAAAAGGTGGCATATTCTATAATATAAAATTCGAATGAGATGTTGGGGGAGAATTGAATATTGCTAACGTGAAGAGTACCACCAGCAACTTATCCACCTCTAGCACACTAAATTTAAGGCTTTGGATGTTAAATAAACCAGTACTTGATTTCTTCTTTAATTCTCCTTATGGTATGTTGTAGAATTAGAGCTTTATTATATCAATAACCTGTTTTGGCAAAAATTTGAATTTGATAAAATTCATCTTCAGTGCCATCTAAATTTGCATCCTCTTCTCCAATTTGATGTCCCTGAGATTAATTCTCAGTCTACTCCCATGGCTTTCCTATGCTGTGGAGTAATATGCAGATCAACCTTTAGATCAACCCATGATTTTGATCTTTTTCATTCCTCTACTCAACAAAGAATTTTTTTTTAGATTTTTCAAGGCAATGGGGTTAAGTGGCTTGCCCAAGGCCACATGGCTAGGTAATTATTAAGTGTCTGAGGTTGGATTTGAACCCAGGTACTCCTGACTGCAAGGCCGGTCTATCCACTGCGCCACCTAGTCTCCCCAACAAAGATTATTAATAATCCTTGGTCCTACCACCACAAGTGCACTGGTCTCTGATCTTGTTTTAGTGAATGGTAGTTAATAGCCCTAGGTTTTCCCATATACAAAATGGGGGAAATACTGTCACCTATCTATGGTTTTGCAGTGAGGATCAAATGTTTTGTGAACCCTAAAACTCCATATAAGTAGCAGATATCATTTTCCAGTTCAATTTAGTCTTCACTCAAACACATTAGGAGCCAAGGAACTGACTTATAACTGGTTATCTACTCTCTATTTCAGGATACTGCTCTTCATCTCCTACAACCAGTATTAAGTGTATACTTCAGCTTTCTCCCTAATTACATGCTTTATTATATTGTTAATTCACTGTTTAACATCTATATATCTTAGGGAAGGCATTATATAATTGCAATGCTGACAACAATAATCATTCATATTTTTATTGTGCTATAAGGTTTGTAAAATACTATTATTCTGTTAAAAGAACTACTGTAGGTGTAATAAGGGACTGGCTATTGGGGACCCATTTCTGGGAACCTGTTCAACAGGTTCCTCCTGTTGCCAATTTACATGGGAGTTTTGCTGAGCCTGCTCAGAAAGTATGTGGAGGGCCCCAGATCCCCAGTTCAGAGCACTTGCAGAAATTCTGCAATTGTTTCCTGTTTGTTTATTGAGTGGTGAAGAAAGATCTTTTGATTGGTTACTGAGCTAAAACAGAATATTCATACAAAGAATACTAATTAGTCAAATAAACCAGCTTTTTTTGGCAGCACTTAAGCCTCCAGAGAGAATTCTGACACTTTTCTACCTATTAATTTTCTGTCTCTATCATGTTTTACTCTTCTGCTTAGGTGAATGAGTTTAGGGATGAAATGGCCTCTCAACCAATGCTGTTAAAACAGAAATAGAAATAATATGTGCAGATCCTTACATAAAGATTCTGGTGGGCTGTAAAGTTACTTAGATTTGATATGAATTATTCTATGTTATATATGTATTGTTATACATAAATATATAATCTATTAAATTAAATTTATTTTGTTAAATATTTACTATTTTATTTATTATTTAATAAAGCTTAAATTATTTTCTGTTTTATTTACTTTTATTTAATAAAATTTAAATTAATTATTTAATATTTTGTTAAATATTTACATTTGAATCTGGCTTGGGTAGCATCCAAAGTGTTATAGAGTTCACTGACCAGATTTCTGATGACTGTTGATGCTATACAAATTTGTGACAATTTGGGAGCTTTGAAAGAGCCTCTTGAGGACCAGGAACTTGATTCTCTTCCAGAGTTTGCAAATAGCTATGCCCAGTGAGGATCACAGCCATTTTGGAGTAACCTGACAGGTCTATCCTGCAGGCAGCTAAGGTACCAGCAACTTGAGAGTCAATTTTCTTGGAAGTTATGGGCTAATCAGAATGGACATCAGTAGGACAAAGTTTGGTGGCAGCCTCTTAAAGATGAGCCCATTCTCCACAGGGATTGAGGTGGAAAATTAGGGGGAATTTTTTTCCTTTGGTTCATGCTAAATTTTCTTAGCAATTATCCTGTTTTAAGAATTAATTGGTTTTAATGATTTATTGAAGGTATTGAGAAATTATTACTGATTAAGATATTGGGCACCCAATCACTAGCAATGATATTAGGGGCCTAAGTCAGAATGGAAGTCAGAATGCAGAATAGCATTAAAAAGATAATCCAACCTCTTGAGGTTGCTCCTAGAATCCTTAGGTGGAAATGTAGCTGAGCTCTGGATACCCAGTCTTCCCGAGCAAGGAGAGTTGGGTTTGGGAAAATAAGTTCAGAGCTTATAAGGACTATATACGTTTCTTGAAGAGTGAGGTGGTAGGAGCAGCTAAGT